>NW_023994770.1:185000-197500 GCF_015586225.1 Lucilia sericata
GACTATAGACTAGACTATAGACTAAACTATAGACTAGACTATAGACTAGACTATAGACTAGACTATAGACTAGACTATAGACTAGACTATAGACTAGACTAGACTAGACTAGACTATAGACTAGACTATAGACTAGACTATAGACTAGACTATAGACTAGACTATAGACTAGACTATAGACCAGACTATAGACCGACTATAGACTAGACTATAGACTAGACTATAGACTAGACTATAGACTAGACTATAGACTAGACTATAGACTAGACTATAGACTAGACTATAGACTAGACTATAGACTAGACTATAGACTAGACTATAGACTAGACTATAGACTAGACTATAGACTAGACTATAGACTAGACTATAGACTAGACTATAGACTAGACTATAGACTGGACTATAGACTAGACTATAGACTAGACTATAGACTAGACTATAGACTAGACTATAGACTAGACTATAGACTAGACTATAGACTAGACTAAAGACTAGACTAAAGACTAGACTATAGACGCTATAGACTAGACTATAGACTAGACTATAGACTAGACTATAGACTAGACTATAGACTAGACTATAGACTAGACTATAGACTAGACTATAGACTAGACTATAGACTAGACTATAGACTGGACTATAGACTAGACTATAGACTAGACTATAGACTGGACTATAGACTAGACTATAGACTAGACTATAGACTGGACTATAGACTAGACTATAGACTAGACTATAGACTGGACTATAGACTAGACTATAGACTAGACTATAGACTAGACTATAGACTAGACTATAGACTAGACTCTAGACTAGATTAGACTAGACTATAGACTAGGCTATAGACTAGACTATAGACTAGACTATAGACTAGACTATAGACTAGACTATAGACTAGACTATAGACTAGACTATAGACTAGACTATAGACTAGACTATAGACTAGACTATAGACTAGACTAAAGACTAGACTAAAGACTAGACTATAGACTAGACTATAGACTAGACTATAGACTAGACTATAGACTAGACTATAGACTAGACTATAGACTAGACTATAGACTAGACTATAGACTAGACTATAGACTAGACTAGACATAGACTAGACTATAGACTAGACTATAGACTAGACTATAGACTAGACTATAGACTAGACTATAGACTAGACTAGTAGGGACTAGACTATAGACTAGACTATAGACTAGACTATAGACTAGGACTATAGACTAGACTATAGACTAGACTATAGACTAGACTATAGACTAGACTATAGAACTAGACTAGACTAGACTATAGACTAGACTAGACAGACTATAGACTAGACTTAGACTAGACTAGACTAGACTAGACTAGACTATAGACTAGACTATAGACTAGACTATAGACTAGACTATAGACTAGACTATAGACTAGACTATAGACTAGACTATAGACTAGACTATAGACTAGACTATAGACTAGACTATAGACTAGACTATGACAGACTAGAACTAGACTATAGACTAGACTAGAGACTAGACTATAGACTAGACTATAGACTAGACTATAGACTAGACATAGACTAGACTATAGACTAGACTATAGACTAGACTATAGACTAGACTATAGACTAGACTAGACTATAGACTATAGACTAGACTAAGACTAGACTATAGACTAGACTATAGACAGACTATAGACTAGACTATAGACTAGACTATAGACTAGACTATAGACTAGACTATGAACTAGACTATAGACTAGACTATAGACTAGACTATAGACTAGACTATAGACTAGACTATAGACTAGACTAGACTAGACTAGACTATAGACTAGACTATAGACTAGACTATGACTAGACTATAGACTAGACTATAGACTAGACTATAGACTAGACTAAGACTAGACTATAGACTAGACTATAGACTAGACTATAGACTAGACTGTAGACTATATATAGACTAGACTATAGACTAGACTATAGACTAGACTATAGACTAGACTATAGACTAGACTATAGACTAGACTATAGACTAGACTATAGACTAGACTATAGACTAGAAGAGAATAGATAGACTAGACTATAGACTAGACTATAGACTAGACATAGACTAGACTATAGACTAGACTATAGACTAGACTATAGACTAGGCTATAGACTAGACTATAGACTAGGCTATAGACTAGACTATAGACTAGACTATAGACTAGACTATAGACTAGACTGTAGACTGGACTATAGACTAGATAGACTAGATACTAGACTAGAGTAACTATAGACTAGACTATAGACTAGACTATAGACTAGACTATAGACTAGACTATAGACTAGACTATAGACTAGACTATAGACTATACTATAGACAAGACTATAGACTAGACTATAGACTAGACTATAGACTAGACTATAGACCAGACTATAGACTAGACTATAGACTAGACTATAGACTAGACCTATAGACTAGAACTATAGACTAGACTATAGACTAGACTATAGACTAGACTATAGACTAGACTATAGACTAGATACTAGACTAGAGTAGGACTATAGACTAGACTAGACTAACTTAGACTAGACTATAGACTAGACTATAGGACTAGACTATAGACTAGACTGATAGACTAGACTGATAGACTAGACTATAGACTAGACTATAGACTATGACTATAGACTAGACTATAGACTAGACTATAGACTAGACTATAGACTAGACTATAGACTAGACTATAGACTAGACTATAGACTAGACTATAGACTAGACTATAGACTAGACTATACTAGACTATAGACTAGACTATAGACTAGACTATAGACTAGACTATAGACTAGACCTATAGACTAGACTATAGACTAGACTATAGACTAGACTATAGACTAGACTATAGACTAGACTATAGACTAGACTATAGACTAGACTATAGACTAGACTATAGACTAGACTATAGACTAGACTATAGACTAGACTATAGACTAGACTAGACTAGACTAGACTATAGACTAGACTATAGACTAGGCTATAGACTAGGCTATAGACTAGGCTATAGACTAGACTATAGACTAGACTATAGACTAGACTATAGACTAGACTGTAGACTGGACTATAGACTAGATACTAGACTAGAGTAGACTATAGACTAGACTATAGACTAGACTATAGTCTAATCTTTAATGTATAGGTTAGACTATATAGTCCAGACAGTAGTCCAGATTATATACTAGAATATAGTCTGGACTGTAGTCGTCATTATAGACTATACTATCCAAATCGAAGGGGAAAAACCATTCAAATTATTTTTTATTGGTTTTATCATATTTATAATCCACTACTACTTCCAAAAAGTGTGCGAATTATATAAAACTATTAAAAATTAAACATTAAATTTTAGGGACTTTTTGAAGCAAAATAATTTATAAATAACTCTTCATAATACGTACAGTTTATAGCTACGCATACTTCAATAGATTTGTTATCAATTAACACTAGTATGTTCTTTTTAATCATATCAAAACTAAATTTAAATTGATAAGTTCATATTATACCATTTGTTTTTGAACACTACTTATCACAAAGTTTTTATAAATGTTTGCTGAACTTGAAATTATAGCGAAAGTAGTTCTTTTAAGTCGAAACTTTTGTCATTTCAGTATTTATTATCAACTATTAACAATCTTTAAAAGAAAGTGTTTTATTGAAAAGCTTTAGATATGATAAGGTAGGTCAGTTCAAAATATTTCCATTCCTAAGTAGACTTTTAAATCTAACATTTTTGCTAATTTACCGCCAATAAAATTTTAATTTTCCATAAGTTTTTTTTTTTTTATTTATTTATTAACTGAAAACTTATCAATATTTGTTAGCAAAAGCCACGTAATATTTGCAATTTGACAAACAGCCTTTTTTTAATGGGAAAGTAATATTTATACGAATTGCTAACGATCAATTAACACTTCGTTCTTTTTGCCTTTAAAGTGTTAGATAAGATTTTTTTTCCAAACAATTGTTAACAAAATCTTTATAGAATTTTCATGACTCACAATTGTTTTGGTTTATACACTTTAAACAAGCTGGAAATATTTTTTTTTTAGTTTCGGCTAAAAGAATAGCAGATGTTTAATGACGCATGTTACAGTATGATACCATTTATTATCTAGAAGATAAAAAATAAAAAAAAAACGTTTAATTCTTTTAATAAAATTTCGTTTTAATACCATGTCAAAAAAGAAGATTAGATAATATTTTTTTGTTGTTAATTAGAGACGGTGCGAGATATTTAAGCAAATTATGTGAATTTTAATATCCGAAAAAATTTTACTTACATTAATACATGATAGACAGCTGGACAGACAGACAATATGAGTTTTGGAAATGGAGTTGATTTCTAGATTTAGTTCCTGCTACAGACTCGACTGTAGTTCAGATTAAACACTATAGACTAGAGTGTAGACTATACTATAATGTAGACTATACAGTAGACTATCGACTAAACTATAGACTATCAACTAGACTATCGACTAGACTATCGACTAGACTATCAACTAGACAATCGACTAGACTACAGCTTAGACTGTAGTTCAGATTAAACACTATAGATTAGACTATATGTACTATAAAGTAGACTATCGAATAGACTATCGACTAGATTATCCACTAGACCATCGACTAGACTATAGACTAGACCATCGACTAGACTATAGACTAGACTATAGACTAGACTATAGACTAGACCATAGACTAGACTATAAACTAGACTATAGACTAGACCATAGACTAGACTATAAACTAGACTATAGACTAGACTATAGACTAGACTATAGACTAGACTATAGACTAGACTATAGACTAGACTATAGACTAGATTATAGACTAGACTATAGACTAGATTATAGACTAGACTATAGACTAGACTATAGACTAGACTATAGACTAGACTATAGACTAGACTATAGACTAGACTATAGACTAGACTATAGACTAGACTATAGACTAGACTATAGACTAGACTATAGACTAGACTATAGACTAGACTATAGACTAGACTATAGACTAGACTATAGACTAGACTATAGACTAGACTATAGACTAGACTATAGACTAGACTATAGACTAGACTATAGACGAGACTAAAGACTAGACTATAGACTAGACTATGGACTAGACTATGGACTAGACTATAGACTAGACTATGGACTAGACTATGGACTAGACTATAGACTAGACTATAGACTAGACTATAGACTAACTATAGACTAGACTACAGACTAGACTATAGACTAGACTATAGACTAGACTACAGACTAGACTATAGACTAGACTATAGACTAGACTATAGAATAGACTATAGACTAGACTATAGACTAGACTATAGACTAGACTATAGACTAGACTATAGACTAGACTATAGACTAGACTATAGACTAGACTATAGACTAGACTATAGACTAGACTATAGACTAGACTATAGACTAGACTATAGACTAGACTATAGACTAGACTATAGACTAGACTATAGACTAGACTATAGACTAGACTATAGACTAGACTATAGACTAGACTATAGACTAGACTATAGACTAGACTATAGACTAGACTATAGACTAGACTATAGACTAGACTATAGACTAGACTATAGACTAGACTATAGACTAGACTATAGACTAGACTATAGACTAGACTATAGACTAGACTATAGACTAGACTATAGACTAGACTATAGACTAGACTATAGATTAGACTATAGACTAGACTATAGACTAGACTAGTCTGGACTATAGATCAGTGACTATAGATCTTGACTATAGATCAGTCAATAGTCGTGCCTCTAACCTTGTCTATTGTCTACACAACAGATTAGTCTAGTCCAGAGTCACGACTATAGACTGATCCATATTCACTGATCTACGGTCAAGACTATGGACTGATTTATAGTCAAGTCCGTAGACTGATATATAGTAAAGACTGTAGACTAATCATATTTAGATATTCAAGTCCGTAGACTATAATAGTCAAGACTGATCTATAGTCAAAACTACAGACTGATCTGTAGTCAAAACTATAGACTGATCTATAGTCAGGATAATAGAATGATCTATAGTTAAGAATTTAGACTGATCTATAGTCAAGACTATAGACTGACTATAGTCTAGACTATAGAAGGCTAAAGGAGTTGATGGATAGAAAGTTAATGGATAGAAAGTCTAGAATAGACACTTGTTATCACCGCTACTGTATTTCCCTTAAACAAATACATTCATATATGCTAAAATCACTTAACGGTGTCATCGCATAGAGGGTTTCTTTTTCAATATTTGTTTTATTTCTATTTATATTAGTTTTGTTTTACGCGAATTGTTTAAATATTTGTTTATTTTGTTAATAATATTATTGCTTTGCTATTATGTTATTCATATTATTCTATTGAAGTTGTTGCATATAGTTTTCTTTGCCATAGTTTTGTTTTTCTATTTATTCTATAGTTTTGTTTACTCTTTGTTTTTTTTTTCCAACTTTTTCACTTAAAATAAAGTAATATTTACACTAATAAATATTTATATGTAAATATGTACATTTGACTTCATTCAAATAACTGCAATACTAATAAATAAATTATTGATTGACATTTTGTTTATTTTTTAATATGTGTATACTGCATATCTGCAATTAAAGGATTTTAAATTTTAGTTTTAAAAGAAATTGTTATTGTCAACATAGTAACTGCTTTTCGAATAAGATTCTATATTGTAAGCAGTTCAAAACTAAAGGGTTTATTGTCTTTCCATCATGCCAGATATGGAAGAATTTTGTTTTGAAATGCACAGGTTAATCTGTATTTCAAAATATTGTTATTCATTTCATGGCTTAAGTTACAAAATTACTAAATTAAATTAAATTAAATTCTAGTGAATTGGATAAACAAACAAAATATTGAACAAATAAATTTGCATTTTTTTATATTTTTTGTATATTTCTTTTCTTCAAATATTTAATTAAAATCAACATATTCAGACAATACGTCATTTTGAATTTTTGTTCTAAAACAAATTTGCATAAAGCAAGTAAAGAAATTTATAATTGGAATAATCGGTCATTTCATTAGGTATTAATAATTGGATTTTTTGCGTCATTATACAATTTATGAGCTATTTTAATATACGCTTAGAGTAATTCAATTAGAAATGAAAAAATTCCTTGATATAATAATAGGTTACAACAAAGTTATCCAACGATTAGAAAAAAAATAATTTTTATTTCACAATATATAGAATTGCGATAAAATCAAATTTATAAAAATTAATTTCAATTGACATTTCTAAAATAATAATGATGAATAAACCATTTATCATATACCTCTATATTGCTTAATGTAGGTGGCATTTCTGTGAAAATGTTGTGAGCAAAGTTCTTTTTAAAAAGTGATATACATACGTTAAGTACATGGTTTGGTATGCGTTTGAATTTATTAATTTGCCAGCAAACATTTTGGTTTAATAATGAAAATATTTTGAAATCAACATTATATTTAAATATAAGTTTATTTTAAATACACATCTTTAATAACAGACCTTTAAAATCTAGAAAAATTTCGAACTTAAGATCGAATTAAAATTGGAATTCCTTACAAATTTAAGGATTTTCATTAAGAGTTGTATAATTTGTTTATTCAATTAAATGGCTTGTGAGTGAGGCTACATGCTTATCTATAGTCAGGACTATAGACTGATTTATAGTCAAGATTATGGACTGATCTATAGTCAAAACTATAGACTGATCTATAGTCAACAGACTGATCTATAGTCAAGTCTTTAGACTGTTCTATAGTCAAGACTATAGACTGATCTATAGTCAAGACTATATACTGATCTATAGTCAAGACTATAGACTGATCTATAGTCAAGACTATAGACTGATCTAGAGTCAAGACTATAGACTGATCTAGAGTCAAGACTATAGACTGATCTATAGTCCAGACTATAGACTGATCTATAGTCAATACTATAGACTGATCTATAGTCAAGATTATATACTGATATATAGTCAAGATTATAGACTGATCTATAGTAAATACTATAGACTGATCTGTAGTCAAGACTATAGAGTCTATAGAGTCTATAGAGTCTATAGTCTTGACTACAGATCAGTCTATAGTATTTACTATAGATCAGTCTATAATCTTGACTATATATCAGTATATAATCTTGACTATAGATCAGTCTATAGTATTGACTATAGATCAGTCTATAGTCTGGACTATAGATCAGTCTATAGTCTTGACTCTAGATCAGTCTATAGTCTTGACTCTAGATCAGTCTATAGTATTTACTATAGATCAGTCTATAATCTTGACTATATATCAGTATATAATCTTGACTATAGATCAGTCTATAGTATTGACTATAGATCAGTCTATAGTCTGGACTATAGATCAGTCTATAGTCTTGACTATAGACTGATTTATAGTCAAAACTACAGACTGATTTATAGTCAAGACAATAGACTATAGATCGTCAATACCATAGACTGATCTATAGTCTGATACAGACTGATTTCTAGTCAAGACTATAGACTGATCTATAGTCAATACCATAGACTGATCTATAGACAAGACTAAAGACTGATCTATAGTCAAAACTATAGATTGATCTGTACTATAAACTAAACTATAGTCAAGACTATAGACTGATCTATAGTCAATACTATAGACTGATCTATAGTCAAGACTATATATTGATCTATAGTCAAGACTATAGACTGCTATAGAGTCAAGACTATAGACTGATCTATAGTCAAGACAATAAACTGATCTATAGTCAAGACTATAGACTGATCTATAGTCAAGACTATAGACTGATTTATAGTCAAAACTACAGACTGATTTATAGTCAAGACAATAGACTGATCTATAGTCAATACCATAGACTGATCTATAGTCAATACCATAGACTGATCTATAGTCAAGACTATAGACTGATCTATAGTCAAAACTATAGATTGATCTATACTATAGACTTAATCTGTAGTATTGACTATAGACTGATCTATAGTCAATACTATAGACTGATCTATAGTCAAGGCTATAGATTGATCTATAGTCAAAACTATAGACTGATCTATAGTCAAGACTATAGATTGATCTATAGTCAAGACTATAGATTGATCTATAGTCAAGACTATAGATTGATCTATAGTCAAGACTATAGATTGATCTATAGTCAAGACTATAGACTGATTTACAGTCAAAACTACAGACTGATTTATAGTCAAGACAATAGATTGATCTATAGTCAATACCATAGACTGATCTATAGTCTGATACAGACTGATTTATAGTCAAGACTATAGACTGATCTATAGTCAATACCATAGACTGATGTATAGTCAAGACTATAGACTGATCTATAGTCAAAACTATAGATTGATCTATACTATAGACTTAATCTATAGTATTGACTATAGACTGATCTATAGTCAATACTATAGACTGATCTATAGTCAAGGCTATAGATTGATCTATAGTCAAGACTATAGACTGATCTATAGTCAAGACAATAAACTGATCTATAGTCAAGACTATAGACTGATCTATAGTCAAGACTATAGACTGATCTATAGTCAAGACTATAGACTGATCTATAGTCAAGACTATAGACTGATCTATAGTCAAGACTATAGACTGATCTATAGTCAAGACTGTAGACTGATATATAGTAAAGATTGTAGACTGATCTATAGTCAAGACTATAGACTGATCTATAGTCAAGACTAAAGACTGATCTATAGTCAAGACTATAGACTGATCTATAGTCAAAACCATAATTTGATCTATAGTCAAGACTATAGACTGATCTATAGTCAAGACTATAGACTGATATATAGTCAAGATTTTGGACTGACTTTAATCAAGACTTTAGATTGATCTAAAGTCAAGACTATAGACTGATCCTATAGTCAAGACTATGGACTGGTCTATAATCAAGAGTATAGACTGATCTATAGTCAAGACTATAGACTGATCAAGTCAAGGCTATAGATTGATCTATAGTCAAGGCTATAGATTGATCTATAGTCAAGGCTATAGATTGATCTATAGTCAAGACTATAGACTGATCTATAGTCAAGATTATAGACTGATCTATAGTCAAGACTATAGACTGATCTATAGTCAAGACTATAGACTGATCTATAGTCAAGACTATAGACTGATATATAGTCAAGACTATAGACTGTTCTATAGTCAAGACTATAGACTGACCTATAGTTTAGATTATTTTATATCGAAATCACACTTTGAAACAAATTTTACATCAAAAAAATTATTAATTTCTATATTTGTTTTTTCAGAATCTTCAAAAAACTAAAGTATCAACAGCTGAAATGCTCTTTGGTCTACCCATACAAGACACGGGCTTTAAACGTTATCCTTTGCGTTCGCGATCACGCATTATACAATTTGCCTTAACGCTTATACTAAAACAAAACGATCGTGAATATATACAATCGTTAAAGGAAAAACTCTTAAATTATTATCCGCCACCACAAATAAATCAAGGCAGCAGTCAAACAACACAACAAAATGAAAAATCATCCATAACTTATATATTCTATCCAGGAGAATTTAAGATGTGGGAATTTCTACCGCTCACCATAGCATTTCTTTTGCTCTTTACTTATGTTTACTTTTCGGTGCGTAAAATCGATGTTATACGCTCGAGATTTCTATTGGCCTTGTGTGCTGCCATTACCATACTGGGCAGTTTGGTTATGTCTTTGGGTTTGTGTTTTTTCTTTGGTCTAACTATTAGTTTGCAGTCTAAGGATATATTTCCATATTTGGTGATATTATTGGGTTTAGAAAATTGTCTGGTTATAACACGTAGTGTGGTGTCCACCGATGAAACGTTTGATGTTAAGATACGTGTGGCCCAGGCTTTGAGTAAAGAGGGTTGGCATATCTCTAAGACTTTGTTAACAGAGATTACAATATTGACTATTGGCCTGGCCACTTTTGTGCCGGTTATACAAGAGTTTTGTGTATTTGCTATAGTGGGTTTACTTTCGGATTATATGCTACAAATGTTATTGTTTTCCACTATTTTGGCCATGAATATCAAAAGACCCGAGTATTCTACCGAAGCTAAACATTTGCCCAAAATGATGCTATCATTTACGGGCAATTCTATGGCTGCTGGCAACCACTCGCCTACCTCTGGTGGAAGTGGTTATGGTTTTTCTAATGGACGTCCAGATTTCCGTTTCTTTGGCAGTGCCTCTCCTGCTAACGGCAGTGCAGCTGGTGGTAGTAATGGTGTGTTTTCTCCTCCTCCCTTTGGCAGTTTTCATCGTTCTCAGTCGCATCCAAAATTAGCCTTTGCCGACTTTAATAATCTCAATAATGCCAATGACATGTCGAAACGTTCTTCCATTGCTTTAAATCCCAATAATAATGGTCCAGATAAGATACCCAAACGTTTGAAGATTGTTAATTTTTGGGCACGCACACGTTTCTTTCAGCGCGCCTTTATGGTATGGATGAGTGTTTGGATTTGTTCCATAATTTATAATTCTGGTTATTTGGAGAATCTATTCGTGGTGGATAGTAATCATACGGGCACTTTTCGTAATGATGATTTCCAACGTAATTGGGAAGTGGGACGTGGTGCGGTATCGAGTTTCTTTTCAAATGTTCACTCTGTTATAAATGCTGGTTCCTTTGGCGGCAGTGGTCAAGATAAAGATCAAGCGGGTGGTCCTGTCGGAGGCAGTAGTGTGTTTGGTAATAATGCTAAAGGTGCTGGCGCCTTAAATGCTGGTCATGAGGGTAAGTAATCAAATTTCTCTTATAATAAAGCAGGAACATTTATTTTGTTAATAACCCATTACAGGTCCACGTATTGATAATCATATAAACGAAACAGAAGCGGAACTTAAACGTCTTTTATACCCCGACTTTGAGCTTAACTATTTTCTTTCCAATTTCCACTGGTCCACCATAATGAAACAGTATAATGTTTCCTTGCGTGGTCATTATATCACCATTCTGCCCACCATTAAACTGTCTCATGCCATTAGTCCCGAAAAGGCCGTTCATGGACGTAATCCTTATGAAAAAGTGGTACAGAATTTCCAATGGAAGGCGTTAGCTGCCGCCTTAGATCCTTTAGATTTCAATGATGATGAAAATCGTGAATCTCCTATGGTCATGCCGGGCGGCACTCCGCTCTTTCCCAAAAGTCCCATGGAAATCTTTTTGCCATAACGCTCTGCTGCATAAGTGTCTTTGTACTCTGCTATACAATGGTGGTGTTTTATCGTTGTATTTGCACACGCAACTATGCTGAATGGCGTTCGAGTTGGAATGAATGCTCGGAATTTTCACAAAAAACTGAACAGATACTAGAGGGTGTTTCCCACACAAATAGCCGGCCATAAACATCGCATAGAATGTTTAGTATCGGATGGCGCAAATATCATCAGTTGTTGCCTAAAGGGTCAAATTAAAGTTTGGGATGCCCGCAGTGGTGA
>NW_023994770.1:212500-232520 GCF_015586225.1 Lucilia sericata
TGAAACCTAGCTAAATACCAATAGCTTCCTCTTCTTGCAAAACTGAAAATAATCGTCGTATTTTTTATTTCTATATTTTCTTATTATTTTTCGAACATTCTGCATATAATCAGCTGCAGCTATTGGACGTGCAAACAAGTGTTCTGGGCCAACAAGACAATTTACAAAAAGTTTTTCCAAATAAACTTATTTTCTTAAACAAAATTTTAA
The DNA here is from genome assembly GCF_015586225.1 of Lucilia sericata. Lineage (NCBI taxonomy): Eukaryota > Metazoa > Arthropoda > Insecta > Diptera > Calliphoridae > Lucilia > Lucilia sericata. The sequence continues at coordinate 212,711 of NW_023994770.1, forward strand.
CAATAAATTAAACAATATGCCCGAAATAGAAGCTCCGCAAGTTATAGCCGAATCATTGGTACAACAGGTGAGTGTACTATTGGAAAAGTTGAGATAGTAGGAAGTGACAACGAAAATAAAATTAAAAAGTAATTATAATTTTGTGGCCACCATCATTGATGCCCCCTAGACAAGCGAAAAAAAACTGTAGTAATTTTGCTACAAACAAAGAACAAACAAAAAATTGTTATTTTATAGATTTTAAAGAAAAGTATGTTTTGTATCTTGTTTTCTTAACTTTTTTTAAAAATTAAAATTTTATTTTTGAAGTGTTACCAAAGTCCACTGAGGTGCTTTATTCATGCTAATTCATTTTGTTAATGATAAAGTTTTACAATCATTTTTCTATACTAATTGCCTTATATAGTATGTACCTTATTAAAATAAGTATGTAGCTATATTTTTGGGCTTATAAAAAAGTATTTTTTTTGTTGATAACAAATTATTTTTATAATAAACAACAATAAAATGTAAAATAACACAACAAAAATTTACCTTTTTTTGCACAAACTTTTTTTTTTGACAGAGTTGTTAAATTTTCGGTTTTGGTTTAGAGTTTGTTGTACGGGTATTGTGAAGTTTTTTGTTGGTTTAGTTAAACTAGGTTTAAATTAGGCCGAGTTTAAGATTAGTTTTATAGCAAAGTATTTTTTATTGAACTTTAGCATGTAGCAGGGATGGAAATTTTAGTAATTTTATACTTTTAAACTAAATTTTTGACAATGAATAAAGTACTTTAGTAGATTATTTCAAATATTAATCAATGGGCTAGTAAATAAACTAGTCAATAGATTAGTCCAAAGACTAGTTCATAGACTAGTCAATAGGCTATTCAATAGACTAGTCAATAGGCTATTCAATAGACTAGTCGATAAACTATTTAATAGATTAGACCTTAGACTGGTTAATAGATTCGTCCATAGACTAGTCACATGTCTGTGAACTAGTTTATTGACTAGTCCATAGACTGATTAATAGACAGTAGTCCATAGACTTTTGGCTACTTTGTGAATTAGTCTATTGACTAGTTAATAGACTGGTCTATTGTTTAGTCCACTACTTCATAGACTACTCAATAGAATACTTCATAGATTACTCCATAGACTAGTTTCTTGACCAGTCTGTGAACTAGTTTATCGACTAGTCCGTATAATGATTAATAGATTAGTCCATAGAGTACAAGTCTTTTGACCGGTCTGTGAACTAGTATATTCACTAGTCATTTGGCCAACTTGTGAATTAGTTTATTGTCTAGTACATAGACTAGTCCTTAGACTAGTCTAATCTAATCTATAGACTAGTCTAAGGACTAGTCTAATCTATAGACTAGTCCTTAGACTAGTCTATAGATTAATATATTCACTAGATACTAATCTATGGACTAGTCAGTAGACTAATCTATAGACGAGTCATATGACTAGTCTATTGTCTAGTATTGGACTCGTCTTGGACTAGTCTATGAACTAATCAAGGATTCAGTTTATCGACTAGTTCATTACAGAAAACCACACTCTTTTGTATAAGAAGGAGTTATATGCACAATTTCTAGAAAAAAAGTGTTATATATACATTTTTTGTAGATAAAAACTGTTATACACAAAATGTTCTCTAGAGAAAACTGTTATAAAAAATTTGTATGAAAACACATAATTTTCTGTAGAAAAATTTTATACCCACAATTTTTTGAAAAAAAAAACTGTTATACGCGTCAATTTTCTATATAACAAACTGTTATACGTATAATTATTTGTATAAAAAACTGTTAAAACCGAACAGGACGGACGACGCTATAGATAGGGACATTCCCGACTTTACGGACAGAGAGGAGGATGGAAAGTTGGATAGTACATAGTACGGAGAGGGGGTGACCTTTATAATGCCCATGGTTTAGTTCTCTCATACCTGAATGAATGGATGACAAACTCTGACGAAGATCTTGCTCATAATAAGATGGCAGAGAAGGCTTCTCCTACTGACAAGCAATGATAAACCAAGGATTACACTGTAGGGAAGATTGCTCACAACTTGTTCTACAAGTAGTCGAGGAGATGATGCTAAGGGTTCATCCACGAAATATTGATAACACTGGCCGAAGGAATGAGGATAAGGCGATGAACGAGAAGTTGAAGACTCTTGTCTTTCTAATAAAGTTAGCTAAGTCACGTTCTAGTCATTGGATATGTAACTTCTCAGGCGCCCTCTGTCGACTTCAAAGTTTTATTGCCTTTTTTGAAAAATTCTGAATTCTTAGACTCTCTATCTCAGAGATAAAGGATTACGAACCAAAAATTATTTTGATTTCAATTAAAAATTTTACAATAAGTAATTAATTATCATTATTCTTTCCCTCAAATAGGGTGTCGAATATGTTTTCGGCATTATTGGCATACCGGTTGTTGAATTATCTATGGCATTCCAAGCGGCCGGTCTAAAATACATTGGTATGCGTAATGAACAAGTAAGTAATTGTCTATCGTTTATCTATTACAATAAAAATCCTTGCATTATTTTCCAATTAGTTGCGTTTGCAATTGATTTAACAATTACTCTTGTTTACTACACTTTTTCTACTATAAATATTTTTTAATAGGCTGCTTGTTATGCTGCTCAAGCAATTGGCTATTTAACGGGTAAACCTGGGGTGTGTTTGGTGGTCTCGGGTCCTGGTTTATTACATGTTACAGGTATGTTAGTGTGATTGGTTGCAATTGTTGTACTTTTAATACGTTATTTCGATGACATTGATTTGTTAAAAATATTAATTATACTGTCATCAGGTGGTATGGCTAATGCTCAAGTCAACTGTTGGCCCTTAATTGTTATTGGCGGTTCGACTAGCCAGGATCATGAGGGCATTGGTGGTTTCCAAGAATGCAATCAAGTGGAATTGTCTCGTCCCTACTGCAAGTATGCTGCTCGTCCCCCTACTGTGGCTCTTATACCTTTACATGTGGAGAAGGCTGTACGTTATACAACCTTTGGACGCCCTGGTGTTGCCTATTTAGATTTCCCCGGCAATCTGTTGCAATCTAGAGCACCCGAAGAGAAAATTTACAAGACTTTGGCTCATCCTTCGCCTCCCTTGGCCTATCCCTCACATGATGATGTTATGAGAGCTGCCAATCTATTGCGTTCAGCTAGACGTCCTTTGGTGATCATTGGCAAGGGTGCCGCCTATTCGCATGCTGAAAATATTCTAAGACATTTTATAGAAAATACCAATTTGCCTTTCTTGCCAACACCCATGGGTAAGGGTGTGGTATCTGATACTGCCGATCAGTGTGTTTCATCGGCTCGTACTTTGGCTTTGCAAAAGGCTGATGTGGTCTTGTTATTGGGTGCTCGTCTTAATTGGATTTTGCATTTTGGCAAGCCACCACGTTATGATCAAGATGTCAAGTTTATACAAGTAAGTTTTAAAAACTATCTTCTTAACTTTGAAAAAAGTAATAACATAAACTCTTTCCTATAGGTTGATATTTGCCCAGAAGAATTGCACAATTCCGTTACCGCTTCCGTGGCTATACATTCGGATATTAAACCATTTGCCGAACATTTGTTCGAACAAATGAATGCCATTAATTATCGTTTCTCTAACGATCAGGATTGGTGGAAAACTTTGTCTACCAAATGTAGACAAAATCGTGATTCCGTCCATCAAATGGCCATGAATACAGCTACGCCTCTTAACTATTATGCAGTGTTCCATCATTTACGCGAACAGATACCCAATGATGCCATCATTGTTAGTGAGGGTGCCAATACCATGGATATTGGTCGTTCTATGCTTTTGAATACTTTGCCACGTCATCGTTTGGATGCTGGCACTTTTGGTACCATGGGTGTTGGTCCTGGTTTTGCTATAGCAGCTGCTCTTTTCTGTCGTGATCGTTTCCCGGGCAAGCGTGTGGTTTGTGTTGAAGGTGATAGTGCTTTTGGTTTCTCTGGTATGGAAATTGAGACTATGGTTCGTTATAATTTACCCATTACTATTGTTATTGTCAATAACAATGGCATTTATGGTGGTTTCGATAAGGATACTTTTGATTCTATACGCAGTGCTGGCGATTTGACTCAAGTGTTAGTATCTATTGATTCTAAAAGATAAAATAGCTCAGATGTTTGAGATTGTGATCTAATATTAATAATCCTTTTTCTCTTTCCAGAACTCCACCCTCCGCTTTGGGTGTCCAGGTTCACTACGAAGAGATGATGAAAATGTTTGGTATGAAAGGTTTCTTCTGTAACACTATTCCCGAATTGCAAACTGCCGTCAAAGAAGCACAAAAATTAAAAGATAAACCAACCATTATCAATGTGGCTATAAGCCCTTCATCCGATAGAAAACCACAATCATTTAATTGGTTAACTGAATCCAAATTGTAAAAGTAATAATCAAAAAGAAAATTAACAAATTCTAAATGCAGCAAAAAGTATGAATTATTTATAACGCAAGTGTGATGTCGTCATCTGTATTGTGATTGTGGATCTATAAAAGAAATATGTCTTAATACTTTAAAATAATGAAGCATAAGAACGAAAATCATTCCTTTTTTTATATAAATGTAGTTAATTATTACTTTTTTTTTTTGTTTTTAAAGTTTCACAATAATAAAGTGTTTTTAAGGATTTTTTGTATAAAAACGAAAGAATTTATTAAAATAAACTGAAAGAGATTAAAAGTACAAAAGTGTTTAAACGAAATCTATCCCTTTATTCACCATCCTTTTTAAGTGTCTCCTCTAAACCCAAGTGCTCGAGAAAACATTGGAAATTTATCAATCTACCTTTATGCAGGAAAGGAATTTTAGGACACAATTCGAAAGCTATATTCACCGGTGTTATATCAGCCGTCTTGCCACAACCCAAATCCAAAAAATTGACAAAATCACATACTTCTATTTCACCACAATCGTTTTGATTTAAAACCATCATTATATCATCAATTAGTTCCTGTGTAAAAGGTAAGCGACAGCCTTTTAATACTGATCTTAATTTAGTTTCCGACAAAAATGGTTTGTTTAATGGATTAATATGGAATAAATGCTCTTTAAGTTCATCCATAGCATTCCATAAACTACGTTTTAATTCGAGATGTACAGCAGCTCGTATAGTCTCTTTATTACAGGTGCTGGGAGGTGCTTGTTCTGCGGAGAAGTGACGACATAAAGTAATAATTTCATGATTGGTAATATTATCTCCTAGAGCACTGGCCAGGGCTTGTTTTAAAGTTTCATAACCCACGAAACGTGTTTCGTTATGATCTCCTCCGCCGTCTGACAGGCATTTGCAAACGAAATCTTTGTAATTTTTGCGTAAAGCTTCTCGAACTTTATTCATGATAGTCTGGACATCAGCTAGTGGGAACTAGACAAATAAAGGGATTAATAATAAGAATTGAAGTTCAGAATCTGAGCTACTGTCTGTCTAGGAAACAGTTCAGAATTCTGTTCTACTTTCCCTCTAGAAAATAGTTCAAAATCTGAGCTATATTCCCTATAGAAATTAGTTCAGAATCTGAGCTATTTTCCCCGCAGAACATATTTTCGAACCATTTCCTCTATAGGAAATGGTTCAGAATCTTAGCTATTTCCCCTATAGAAAATAGTTCAGAATCTGAGCAATTTTCCCTATAGAAACTTGTTCAGAATCTGAAATATTTTCCCCGCAGAAAGTAGTTCGGAATCTCAGCTATTTTCCTTATAGGAAATAGTTTAGAATCTGAGCTATTTTCCCTATAGAAAATAGTTCAGAATATGAGGTATTTTCCCTATAGGAAATAGTTCAGAATCTCAGCTATTTTCCCTATAGAAAATAGTTCGGAATCTTAGCTATTTTCCGTCTGGAACATAGTTCACATTCTGATCTATTTTCCGTCTAGAACATATTTTAGATTCTGATCTATTGTCCGCCTAGAACATAGTCCAGATTCTGATCTATTTTCCGTCTAGAACATAATTCACATTCTGATCTATTTTCCTTCTAGAAAATAGTTCAGAATCTGCGCTATTTTCCCTATAGAAAAAAGATCAGGACCCAAATTACGGCATACGTTATCGATCGAAATCTCAATAGAGTCTAAATCTAGCTTTCGATCGATATCGTATGCCATAATTTGGGCCCAGATTTTGAGCTATTTGCCCTATAGAAAATAGTTCAGAATCTGAGCTATTTTCTGTCTAGAAATAAGTTCAGATTTTGACCAATTTTTTTAAATTAGTTCAGATTCTGAGTTATTTTCCGTTTAGAAATTCTTATCAAACTCTCACCTGATTTGGATGATGTTCCATATAAATCAATGTATACTCATCGGCCGATACTATATGGAATATATGATCCTTTAAACTGACAGTACCACCGATATAGAAATTATACGGTTGATAATATTGTGGTCTTCTCGAAGTGAATTTCTGTTGACCCGGTAACGGTATGCGGGTACGTTTCAAAAATTCACCACCCAAAAATCCAGAATTTCTAGCAGCAATTTCAAATATTTGTATTGTATCATCCGATAAAAAATAGGAAATAATAAATACTCGTTCACAATTCTCTTTAATAGTCGAGAGCATTTTGGCGCCAAAACGCAAAACATAACGATCCAATTGTATAAATTTCTTAAAATCAGCCTGAGGTGGTTTAGGTTCTACCGAAATGCAATTACCCTCAGAATCTTCATAGGAACCCCAACCATTGTAAGGTGGTAAAATGCGTTCACGTGGCTTAGAAGGTACGTAATCGTCGGAGCGTGAAGGCACCGGAGCGGGGGTGAAATCCTCGATACCATACTAATGAACAGGAAAAAGTAGATTTGAAAAATGTTATATATTAGATGGGGATTTAACTTACCTTTTTACGATAATATGATCTGGTAAAGTCATCACAATCGGTTAAAACCACTGCTCGGCCGTAAACATTTAACACTGTACCAATCTGCAGATCTTTATCGGTGTAATATATAGTGTCTTTGCGACCCACATCTAGGGGATCGGTTACATAGCGTACATTACGCATATTGGTGCCCAAAACATTTAATAAACTTTGTGGGGTCTGTTGACCCGGTAAAGGTAGACCACTAAATTCCTTTATGAAACAAAAGCTACAAAATTAAAAATCCCTTTTATAATATATGTATGCTTTTTTTAATACCCTGGGCAATTTGGTCCTTTTCAAAAACGTTGACGGTCCCTCTCGCCCTGAATTGCGTGGAAAATGTTCTTTGATATCTATAGTATCGTCCGATAGATAGTAACATACTTCTAGTTTCCTTACGTCGCCAAATTCCGAACGATCATCCCAGTAGCCTTGAAATTTTAAAACCATTCTATCGTATTCTAAAAATTGGGCAAATGAATGTTTCTTCTGAACTGGATTGCTGATTTTAATGCCAGATCTTTTACGCATTTCGGTGGTGGGATCCCTAATAACAAATGTTGAAGAATCAATAAAACTTATGGTTTTGATTTTGACTCATTTTCCGTATGGAAAATGGATCAGAATGTTACTAAAATGATCAGAATCTGACTAAATTTCCATATAGAAAATGTATCAGATTCTTTTCCTTTAAGAAAATGGATCCGATTCTTATAGAAAAAATTGGATCATGGAACTTACACCGGTTCATCGACTGGATCCGGTACAGGTATACCAGATTTATTCAAGAAATGTCTTGTAAATTTATCACACGATGTTATATGATATACTCTATCAAAAATCTCTATAGTTATATCAATATTTAAGTCTAAAATCGATATAAAATCAGTTTGACAGGGAGGTGGTTTTGGTATACGTTGACGATGTACCAAGCAACCTTGTGGTATACCGGAATTTTTAACTTTTGGTTCAATAATCTGTATAGTACCATCTTCTAAATAATACATAATCTTAACTTTTCTCACTTGATACGGACAGTGATAGACTTCCTGTAAAGTTTCCTTAAAATAGGCATTAAAGCAGAGAACTTGTTTATCATAGGCAATCCAGGGTGGTAATTTTGGTCCCACTTTTGGCGGATATATAGAAGGTATTTGTACTGGTGGACAATTGGGATCGACAATCATACCAGTGGCATCTACTAGTCCCGGTGGTTTACGATCCGATAGCATACTAACACCTTTGTGGTGCATAAGATGTTGATGTTTAGGAAAATGGGTTTTAGTTATCTGGGGAGTTAAAAAGATTTATCAAATTTGTATACAAATTACTCAAATATAACTTACATCTCGGAATACCGTGCCCGGCAAAAAAGGCATTCCCGGTATACGCAACATTTTTTATAGTGAAAAATTTAATACTTTATTAAAAATAGTTGTTTAATTTATTGTAAGTTTTACAAAATATAGTTTTCCGTTATATTTTCGTTTGAAATGTGGAATATAGAAAAGAAAAATTGATAAAATTTCAAATTTCTATAGTATTGCCAAGGTTTTGCTTTGTTTTATGGTTGCTAAGGCTCCATATTGTTATTTTGGGGACATTTAACTTTTTCTGGAAATGCTAGTCAAATGTTCTGCTAATTGTTTCCAAGGTAATAGTTACAACTGACGAAGTAAGCTTGACAATGGTTAAATGAAAATGTATAGATCTTGTTGCGACTTTCTATAGAAAGACGATTATAGACCTGACTACACTATAGACCAGACCATAGTCTAGACCATAGTTTAGACAATAGAACAGACTATGGATCACACTATAACCTACATTATAGTCTAGACTATAGACCAGACTATTAACCAGACTATAGTCTAGACAGTAAATCAGACTATAGCCTAAACTATAGACTATAGCCTTAATTATAGACTATAGACCAGACTATTATCTAGACTATAGACCAGATTTTAGTCTATACTATAGACTTGCCTCTAGACAAGACTATTGTGTAGACTATAGACCAGACTGTAAATCAGACTATAGTCTGGACTACAGACCATATTATACACCCGACTATTGTCTAGACTATAGTTCAGATTACAGTCCAGACTATAAACCAGACTATAGACTATAGACTAGACTATAGACTAGACTATAGGACTAGACTATAGACTAGACTATAGACTAGACTATAGACTAGACTATAGACTAGACTATAGACTAGACTATAAGACTAGACTATAGACTAGACTATAGACTAGACTATAGACTAGACTATAGACTAGACTATAGACTAGACTATAGACTAGACTATAGACTAGACTATAGACTAGACTATAGACTAGACTATAGAACAGACTATAGACTAGACTATAGACTAGACTATAGACTAGACTATAGACTAGACTATAGACTAGACTATAGACTAGACTATAGACTAGACTATAGACTAGACTATAGACTAGATATAGACTAGAGACTATAGACTAGACTATAGACTAGACTAGTAGACTAGACTATAGACTAGACTATAGACTAGACTATAGACTAGACCTATAGACTAGACTATAGACTAGACTATAGACTAGGACTATAACTAGACTATAGACTAGACTATAGACTAGACTATAGACTAGACTATAGACTAGACTATAGACTAGACTATAGACTAGACCTATAGACTAGACTATAGACTAGACTATAGACTAGACTATAGACTAGACTATAGACTAGACTATAGACTAGACTATAGACTAGACTATAGACTAGACTATAGACTAGACTATAGACTAGACTATAGACTAGACTATAGACTAGACTATAGACTAGACTATAACTAGACTATAGACTAGACTATAGACTAGACTATAGACTAGACTATAGACTAGACTATAGACTAGACTATAGACTAGACTATAGACTAGACTATAGACTAGACTATAGACTAGAACTATAGACTAGACTATAGACTAGACTATAGACTAGACTAAGACTAGACTATAGACTAGACTATAGACTAGACTATAGACTAGACTATAGACTAGACTATAGACTAGACTATAGACTAGACTATAGACTAGACTATAGACTAACTATAGACTAGACTATAGACTAGACTATAGACTAGACTATAGACTAGACTAGAGACTAGACTATAGACTAGACTATAGACTAGACTATAGACTAGACTATAGACTAGACTTAGACTAGACTATAGACTAGACTATAGACTAGACTAGTAGACTAGACTATAGACTAGACTATAGACTAGACTATAGACTAGACTATAGACTAGACTATAGACTAGACTATAGACTAGACTATAGACTAGACTATAGACTAGACTATAGACTAGACTATAGACTAGACTATAGACTAGACTATAGACTAGACTATAGACTAGACTATAGACTAGACTATAGACTAGACTATAGACTAGACTATAGACTAGACTATAGACTAGACTTAGACTAGACTATAGACTAGACTATAGACTAGACTATAGACTAGACTATAGACTAGACTATAGACTAGACTATAGACTAGACTATAGACTAGACTATAGACTAGACTATAGACTAGACTATAGACTAGGCTATAGACTAGGCTATAGACTAGACTAGACTATAGACTAGACTATAGACTAGACTATAGACTAGACTATAGACTAGACTATAGACTAGACTATAGACTAGACTATAGACTAGACTATAGACTAGACTATAGACTAGACTATAGACTAGACTATAGACTAGACTATAGACTAGACTATAGACTAGACTAGATAAGACTAGACTATAGACGTAGACTATAGACTAGACTAGACTAGAATAAGACTAGACTATAGGACTAGACTATAGACTAGACTATAGACTAGACTATAGACTAGACTATAGACTAGACTATAGACTAGACGTATAGACTAGGACATAGAACTATAGACTAGATCTAGCGACTAGACTAGACTAGATATAGACTAGACTATAGACAGACTACTCGACTAGACTATAGACCTAGACTATAGACTAGACTATAGACTAGGACTATAGACTAGACTATAGACTAGACTATGACTAGACTATAGCCTAGACTATAGACTAGACTATAGGACTAGACTATAGACTAGACTATGACTAGGACGATAGACTTAGACTGACTAGACTAGACTATAGACTAGACTCTAGACTAGACTATAGACTAGACTATAGACTAGACTATAGACTAGACTATAGACTAGACTATAGACTAGACTATAGACTAGACTATAGACTAGACTCATAGACTAGACCTATAGACTAGACTATAGACTAGACTATAGACTAGACTATAGACTAGACTATAGACTAGACTATAGACTAGATCTATATGACTAGACTATCGACTAGACTATAGACTAGACTATAGACTAGACTATAGACTAGACTATAGACTAAGACTATAGACTAGACTATAGACTAGACTATAGACTAGACTAGACTAACTATAGACTAGACTATAGACTAGACTATAGACTAGACTATAGACTAGACTATAGACTAGACTATAGACTAGGACTATAGACTAGACTATAGACTAGACTATAGACTAGACTATAGACTAGACTATAGACTAGACTATAGACTAGACTATAGACTAGACTATAGACTAGACTATAGACTAGACTATAGACTAGACTATAGACTAGACTATATACTAGACTATAGACTAGACTATAGACTAGACTATAGACTAGACTATAGACTAGACTATAGACTAGACTATAGACTAGACTATAGACTAGACTATAGACTAGACTATAGACTAACTATAGACTAGACTATAGACTAGACTAGACTAGACTAGACTAGACTAGACTAGACTAGACTATAGACTAGACTATAGACTAGACTATAGACTAGACTATAGACTAGACTATAGACTAGACTATAGACTAGACTAGATAGACTAGACTAGACTATAGACTAGACTATAGACTAGACTAGACTATAGACTAGACTATAGACTAGACTAGACTATAGACTAGACTAGACCTATAGACTAGACTAGACTATAGACTAGACTATAGACTAGACTATAGACTAGACTATAGACTAGACTATAGACTAGACTATAGACTAGACTATAGACTAGACTATAGACTAGACTATAGACTAGACTATAGACTAGACTATAGACTAGACTATAGACTAGACTATAGACTAGACTATAGACTAGACTATAGACTAGACTATAGACTAGACTATAGACTAGACTATAGACTAGACTATAGACTAGACTATACAGACTTAGACTAGACTATAGACTAGACTATAGACTAGACTATAGACTAGACTATAGACTAGACTATAGACTAGACTATAGACTTGACTATAGACTAGACTATAGACTGACTATAGACTAGACTATAGACTTGACTATAGACTAGACTATAGACTAGACTATAGACTAGACTATAGACTAGACTATAGACTAGACTATAGACTAGACTATAGACTAGACTATAACTAGACTAGACTAGACTAGACTATAGACAGACTATAGACTAGACTATAGACTAGACTATAGACTAGACTATAGACTAGACTATAGACTAGACTATCGACTATAGACTAGACTATAGACTGAGACTATAGACTAGACTATAGACTAGACTATAGACTAGACTATAGACTAGACTATAGACTAGACTATAGACTAGACTATAGACTAGACTATAGACTAGGACTATAGACTAGACTATAGACTAGACTATAGACTAGACTATAGACTAGACTATAGACTAGACTATAGACTAGACTATAGACTAGACTATAGACTAGACTATAGACTAGACTATAGACTAGACTATAGACTAGACTATAACTAGACTATAGACTAGACTATAGACTAGACTATAAACTAGACTATAGACTAGACTATAGACTAGATATAGACTGGACTATAGACTAGACTATAGACTAGACTATAGACTAGACTATAGACTAGACTATAGACTAGACTATAGACTAGGACTATAGACTAGACTATAGACTAGACTATAGACTAGACAGACTATAGACTAGACTATAGACTAGACTATAGACTAGACTATAGACTAGACTATAGACTAGACTATAGACTAGACTAGACTATAGACTAGACTATAGACTAGACTATAGACTAGACTTAACATAACTCTTCAAAAGTAAATTCCTTTAATTTACTCAATTAAACCACCAACTTTTGAGTTCAATTTTTATAAAATTTTTCTCATTTTTATTATACATCTCTTATTAACTATAAATACAGAAATTTATACCATTTACAATTTGGAATTAACATGTATGGCCAGAACACCATCTTCTTCCGTTTTACGAATAGTAATGGTAGCACGACCATCTGAACCAACAACCACCGATTTGCCGGTACAAGACGAACCAGATTTCAAACCCGATATCACATCACAATAAGTACCAGCTGGCAGACAAGTTTGTAGAGACGTATTCAAATCATACGAATCACCATTGAGAGCAATGAAACCCTTATTGCCACGACAGAAAGCAATTTGATTGCTGCCATTATCCCACCAATTCTGAAGACCAGCGGAGCCAACAACATTTTTGAAACCAACCATATTATAGATTTGGCGCCAACGATGTTCACAAATCCAACCGCCACTGCAAGAGTTATCGGCATTGAAAATGGGCGAGCGTATGGTATTGCCATCGGTGGTAGGAGGACCTTGATCGGTGTTGTCAAAAGCAAACGAAGACATAATGCGGGTAATACCAAAGGGATGAGCCAACATAAAAGCAGTAGCCATTTTATATTGTTTAGCATTTTTGTAGGTTAAGACATCAGCACCACCGGCACCATGACCACGTTGATTATCGTGATTGTCTACAAATACCAAAGAACGATCCGAAGGCATAAAGCCCCATTCGGTACCCCAGTTAACTAGCCAACGCATTTGATCTTTGCCACGGAACACTTTGCCAATCGAATCGGAATGTCTGAATTCGGTAACGGTACCCAAGTCGGTGTATTCATATTTGGAAATGGCTTCACCACCCATATCGATAACTTCCTGGGTAATGAAGGGTCGGCTATTGGCAGCAAAACCATGGGCGGTATTTAAATTGTTTAAACGACTATAGATGTTCTATTGGGGAGAGAAAAGAGGAAGGTCGATTAGTATTTCTTTTAATCTGGATCTATTAACATTTGGATCATATTTTCAGGACTAAATTTTTACTAAATTATTGTCGGAGAAATACAATTTTCCGAAATTAGCAGAATGTCAAAAGGAAATACTACTATATAATATAAGACCTTGAGTTTCCCGATGTTCTTTTAGAGAATACAACTTACCTTCAAATCTCCGGGCCACATATGTTTAGCAGCATCAACACGAAAACCAGCAACACCCAGGGAAATCAATTTATTCATAAATTCTACAATGCGGTCTTGAACCCAAGATTTGCTCTGATCTAAATCCTTCAAACCCACCAATTCGCAATTGCGTACTTGATTGGCATCATTGTAGTTGTTAATGCTGCAGGTGGAATGGAAATCCAAAGACGAGAAAGGAACAGCAGGGAAACTCTTACTGCCAGGATCGGCAGTAGAGCCACCAGTGCCCACAACGGTACCATGACTGGCAGCCATATGATTAAAAACAATATCCACATAGATGCGAACACCTACATTATTACAACGTTTAACCATGCTGGCGAATTGGGCCTCATTACCGGAACGTGTTACCAAAAGGTAAGAAACAGGTTGATAACGCTCCCACCAGGGACGATTAGCGACCACAACATTCTCATTGACTGGAGAAACCTTTAAAGAAAGAGAAAAAATATATATATTTTTGTATATATAATTTGGTTAATCTCTCTTAAACTTACTTGCACACCCGCATAACCCTTCGGTCCCAAGAAATTCTCACACTCGCTGGCAATATCATCCCACTTCCATTCGAATAAATGCACTATGGTACTTCTGCCGGAAGCATAATTCGGATTAAATTGACCACTAGTCAATTGACTAGTTATAGCCAAGAGCAATACTATGCTCAAGTTTAATTTTGTTATAAACATGTTGGTATCTCAAATACTAAATGTTTCGGTGGCCAATGTTTTGCCACGGTTTATATACCCTCTGATCAGTTAGTTGCTTTTACTATCAGAGAGATAGTAAATGATTTGTGATGCGTTATTTAGCCTATAAGTGTATTCTTTAAAGAACTGTTATCGCTACTCCATGCGAGTATTTAAACGAAGACCTAAATCGGTATACCGAGAAGTTTTTCTTTTGATTAGATTAGTTTTGAATTTCCAATTGTTTATAAACAATATTTTTGTTTTTTTTTTTTTAATTTAATATTTAAATTTTGCAATATAGTGTTATTTTTGCCTGACTAAAGCGTGTCAAGTTACTCATCACTTTTGTTTGGTTATCTGATAAGATTTTGGAACTGCAGTGATTTATGATTTGAAATTGATATGCTAGTTATTATAGAAATAATTTATGTTCAAATATTATCTAGTTCTTATAAAAAGTATATGAACAAGAACTCAAATACATATCATTGAGTATAAAATATATATATAGCGTTTTAGTTTGTAAATTGATAATAAAAATAGTGTTTCCGAATTAGGTCTTATTAGATGATAACTATGATTAATAATGCAGCCACTTCAAATAAGTCTTACTTTACAATATCAAGGGGGTTACCCAGTTATTCGATTCGTAAAAAAGGGATTTCGTAATAAAATGTCTAAATGATAAAGGAGCGCACAACAGGCCCGATAGTGGCCTAGGTCTATTTCTTCGGATTTAATGTACTATATATACATCCTCCTATTAACCTAACCTAACCATTTCTAAATGATGCGAACAAAGAATAATAATATAGATATTTTTTGAATAGAGATAAAGTGCAATCCTTTGTTTATATTATTCCCCAAAACCCTGTATATAGACACTGAACTTGAATAAATATCAAATACTGAGATAAGTGGCCACTGTGCCGTTATTTAGGGAATATTTAGAGCTATATAAATTTGGAGCCATTATTAGAATCGTTGTTTTGCGTTTTTGGTCAATCCAAGTTGATCTAGTTTCGGATGTGAAACTGACCTCTATTCCTCCTACAAACACCCGCAATTGTTAATGAACGCGAAAGCACTTGAGCTCCTATCATGTGAAGATTCTTTACAATATTTCCAATTGATCCAATAAAGGTTTTAAACTCTCTCTCTCTCTGCATGAGAATGCACGAGTCTGGGTCTCACATTCAACGACTATTGAAGTTGTCATAATGAAGAGAAAGAAGAGATAGGAATAGGGTCGAAAACACTTGAGCTCCAACCATGTGAAGATTCTTTACAATATTTCCAATTGATCCAATTAAGGTTTCAAACTCTGTCTGCATGGAAATGCACGACAGAAGACTGGGTCTCACATTCAATGACTATTGCAGAAGTTGTCATAATGAAAAGGAAGAAGAGATAGGGATAGGGTCGAAAACAATTGAGCTACAACCATGTGAAGATTTTTTACAATATTTCCAATTGATCCAATAAAGGTTTCAAACTCTCTCTGCATGAGAATGCACTACAGGAGTCTGGGTCTCACATTCAACGACTATTGTTGACAGAAGTTTTCATAATGAAGAGTAAGAAGAAGATATAGGGTCTCACTTATTCTGTTAATGTTCCGTATTAATTATTACTTATAAATATTATAATATGGAACGTCATCTTGATTCTTTCTGTCTTTTAGACCTATTAGAACTATATGCGATAAACCTAAGGCATATCCTGAACTTCCACAATGAATTTGGTTGGTGTTATCTTAGCATCAGCGAATAGAAGATTATAAGCAAACCCCTGAATATCACAAAGGGATCATACATAAATAGATCTCAATTTACTAACTTAGTTTTAAATGATTACGATTCTTTAAGATTGGATTAACCCATTTCCCCAAAGTTTTACATTTCAAAAAACTTACTAAACTTAGCAGGAAGATTCATCTAAATCCTTGGATTATATACTTAAATATTTGTCCCTTTAGGAGGTATCATAACGGGGCCAATTTTGGATCCATGTGAGTCCGTTTCGTGCTGACTACCTCTACTATCTAACCCTTTAGGAAGAGTCGTTCTGCATTTAATACAAAGAAAACAATACAATTTTAAGACATTATAACAATCATCGGGAACTTAATCGGTGCATAGTAAGTATGGAAGTTCATAAATCAGAAAATGTTCATAGTTTCTATGTGGATTAAGTACGTATATAGTAAAATTTCATAAGTACTTAATATTTAATAAACAAATTGTTATCAAATAGTCACCATAAATTGTTACAATTGTTTTTCGTTAAGTATTAAAAACAATATTTCCCAAAACTGGGGCGTACGGTCTATCCAGGGGGGGATCAATTACAAAAATATTTTATACGTGTTTTTAGACTATTGATAATACAAGAGAGAACAGCAGATCCAAAATAGAGTTCCCTGTAACCATTAAAAGTCGGGCAGTGACAGAGGAGATGATATATAGTCTCCTCCTCATTATGACAACTTCTGCAGTAGTCATTATACCGGGGATCCATTCAGGAGCAGGGATTTTATAGATTTTGAGAGCGATGACAATATAACAGCGATATGTCGAAGACCTGTATGATCCACAGACCTGTGTCGGACAATTTATATAACTTACTCGATATATGTAAGTTTAGGTGGCTCCCGTGGGTCCGTCTTATTTCGGTCCCGTTGTGATGCCCTATTGGTCATAGGAGTCTTTTCCTATAAAACTACTCACTACTTCCAGAATCAAATCAGCCGGTTCGATTCACGAAATTTAGGATATTCTTTAAATTTATCCCGGATACAAGAGAGAAAACAGCAGATCCAAAATAGAGTTCCCTGTTCCCATTAAATGTCGGACAGTGACAGAGGAGATGATATATAGTCTCCTCCTCATTATGACAACTTCTGCAGTAGTCATTATACCGGAGATCCATTCAAGAGCAGGAATTTTATAGATTTTGAGAGCGATGACAATATAACAGCGATATGTCGAAGACCTTTATGATCCACAGACCTGTGTCTGTACTTCCAGAGTTAAACCAACCGGTTCGATTCACGAAATTAAATTTATCCCGGATACAAGAGAGAGAGAACAGCAGATCCAAAATAGAGTTCCCTGTTTTCATTAAATGTCGGACAGTTACAGAGGAGATGAGATATAGTCTCCTCCTCATTATGACAACTTCTGCAGTAGTCATTATACTGGAGATCCATTCAGGAGCAGGGATTTTATAGATTTTGAGAGATATGCCAACATTACAGAGATATGTCGAAGACCTGTGTCGAACAATTTATATAACTTACTCGATAATTGTTTAACCAAACTTAGACAAAGTAATTGGTTATCATTGAAACTTGCATTACCAAGGATATTGTAAATGTACGATCTAGTTAACTTATTGAACGAAATCTGCAACGATTAGTTAAAGGAAGGTGTCGATATTTATCACGAACGAGTTTGCTATAAACAAATTTACAATATCATCTATAACAATAATAGGAAACAGTCCGATATTCTGAATTTTAATCATATGATTCTATTAATTAGGTTGTATCAACAAATTAGTTCTAAGTGAAAAACTGCGTGTTAATTTTAGCAAAAATGTCACCATGTCTTTCACAAATTTCAATCACAATTTTCTATATCCGATTTTTAACACTTAAAACTGAACACCACTTATTTATGTTATTTTTAAAACTTTTCAAAATTATAAAAAAAACTTTGTAATTGTTTAATTAAATTATTTACTACTAATTGTTTTAAAGATTTGCGTACTATTTTCTTTTGTTTATATGTATTTATAAAAATTTTCTTTTTTTGAAATCTTATAAATAAGACAACATGTCGCGATGTGCCGAAATAAAACTGAAACTGTTGTGATCGCTAAAAGAGAAGAGAAAATACATCTTATAGCGTATGTTAAATACTCGATCAAGCGAGCAGATCTTGATGATGCTGCTGCTCATTTGTGATGAGTTTTTTTTTTTAACAAAGAAATGTGTAAGAACACATTTTTGAGTAAGGTCAAGAATATAATTAAATAAATTCTCATTATTGTTTTTCATATAGTTTACTCTTGCTATTGCTCATTTACGATCGGTCAATTGATCTTTGTATTGAGTACGTATGAGTGTTTTTTTTCCAAGTGGTGGTTAAAGGTGTTGATTGAAGTAAAAGTGTTTTTTTGGTGGGACAGTTCAGAGATAGTACTCGTATGTTTAATAGATTGAATGCGACGAATTCAAGGTCGTCAGAAGAAGATATATATAAAATAGCTTGTTTATTTTTTCACTTAACAACTTAATGGTGTTAATAAATATGACATTAAGTGAATGTAAGGATAATACTTACTATAGAAAATATGAAATTTATTAAATAATTTATATTATACGAGGGTTGCTCTAAATGTTTCATAGAAATTATATAGAGTCGCAGAAAAAGGGAACTCGAAATATACTACAATTTCCCTTACCGTAAGACGAACATCTAGAAAGAAGTCCGCGTTAAATTGGATTGGATTGAATATGGCGCTAACAGAGGATGACATATTTGCCGACATCGAGATAGACTGCATACACAGAGGGAAAAAGAAATATACACGCTTGGTACCAAATTGGCACCAAAGAGTTTGTAATTTTTCAATAACAACCGTTGTCAAAGTATATACATACGTACGACAACACTATGTCGCAACGTTGTCAACATTGCAACAATTCGTTGTCGAAATCTAAATTTTTTACACATACGTTGTCTAAATGTTAACAAACGTGGTAAGTTCACTATTGCAAACAATCCGTTGCCAATAGTGAGCTTACCACGTTT